>NC_134265.1:179143728-179169094 GCF_031893055.1 Leptodactylus fuscus
GTGTTACCCGCAATTAATACAGATAGTTTGTGCATGGAGGAAGAAGGATATGGCAATCCTAGAAGAAATGCATTTGGGGTTTATGTTGCTATGGAGAATAAAGCACACATCTATAGTGTCTGTCTATAGTGTTAATAGTTTAATGTAAGAAGTCCTATAATTTTCTGGAATTATTGACAACCTTATGACAACCCTCTCACAAATGTCAACTTCTGACAAACATAAAATATAATTTTTAATAAAAGTTTGACATCTTTATAATGTGAACTATAAGAGAATGTCCAGCTGGCAAAAGAAAGCATAGCTGTAACATCTCTGCCTGTTTGGGTCACTGCGCCACCCTCTGCTCACATGCGGCGGTGCAGGAGGCGTGTGCAGATTGGTTCCTTGTTTAAAGTTTTTGGTTGCATTGTGTGAACACGGCTCTAGTTCTATGATTGAAGTTCCACCACACCCGTCTTCTGCCCTTGTTTGCCTCTGCTCATGAAGTGGTTAATTCTGGTCTTGCCATGTGATTGACTATCCACCTATTAACTCCAGGGTGGGTTCTTCCTCCCTATTTATTCTTGGCTCACATTCAAATTGGTGCTTGCTATTGCCTTGTGCGTGCTGGATTTTCTCTTGTTGTTTATTCTTGTATTCTGATTCTTGACCTCTGGCTTTCCCTATTGACCACTGTTTTGCATATCGATTTTTACACTGCTTTGCTCGACTGTTACTGACCCATGGCTAGCTGACCTCCCTTGTTGTTGTTTTGTCTTGTCCGGGTTTTGTGTATCACGTATGTAGGAAGGGTTTTGTCCTCCGGTTGTCGTCTATTACCTTGGATAGGACTAGGAAAGCAGGAAGGGACAGTGGGAGGTTTCAGACCAGGGCTCACTGTCTCTTGTGCTCCTTTCCCAGGGTTTCCAGCAGCTACTAGGGAATTGCTCCTATTGCAATTCCCTTACTATAGCCAATGCAGAACACCCATGTGTTCATGCATCGTGATGACTTTCCTAGATGTCACATGAGGAGGTGTAGCCAGATTGCAACTACAGCGCCATAATCTAAGCACATAAAAAGCACAAGAGTTGTCATTGACTTCCCTTTATAGCAGCATGCATTTCACAGATAGTGCACAAATGTCTGACCACTACAAGGTACAGAGATTATTTTTTGGCAATAGCCTTACAAAATCAGACATCATGATGATAGGTGAGAATTTACTTTTTTATTCACCAAACTTGCCTTTATATAAACAGTATATTCTCTGATACTGTATAGGAGTTTGAAAGCATTTAATAGAGGAAAAATGTAATTGCTTAAATGTTGTTTTTCTATTGTTTTTATTATCCAACAAAAGTGCTACAATGTAGGTTAACTATGACAAAATAAGAATTGCATGCTGTGAAAATCCTTATCTATAGTAACATACAATCGTTAATAATCTAAAAAGCCAATAATTTGAAGAGGTTGTCTAGGATAATTATTTTATATTAGATGGGATAAGTTGAAAAAATAATTAAAGAACTGTACCTATCCCCAGTGCCTCCCAGAATGCTCCGGTGCTGCTGTTCCAATCTTATCTTGTGGCAGAGGTTATTGCCAGC
Source organism: Leptodactylus fuscus (assembly GCF_031893055.1). NCBI lineage: Eukaryota > Metazoa > Chordata > Amphibia > Anura > Leptodactylidae > Leptodactylus > Leptodactylus fuscus. The sequence goes on from NC_134265.1 coordinate 179,145,321, forward strand.
TGTGAAGGCCATGGTCCCTTTCCTTAGGCTGCTGATTTGCTTCAATAATTATGTGACCGATGTGGCCAATCAGCGGCCTCAGTGGCCAAAGGAAAGGACCTGGAGACACCACAGGTAGTGACGTCCAGTGTTATTTGCTGAGGTTGATGGTTGGCCTCAGTGGTCATATGCAACAGAGACTTCTGTGGAAAGAAAACACTGGAACAGCAGAATCGGATTGCACTGGGAGACACTGGAGCAGTGGTAACAGGTCTATGTTTTTTTTCTAAATGTTTTTCACCTTCCCCAGTTTAATTGAAACAAAAGATATCCTGGACAACACCTTTAAGCCTGATATTGCTATAAATCTATTGCATACAAATAAGTGCACCTACAAAAAATTGCAGGCGACACTAGCAGTTTTTTGTTGCATATTTTGCTGCGTTTTTTTGAGCCAAAGCCTGGAGTGGATTGAACAGAAGGTAGAAGTATAAGAGCTTTCTATATATTTCCTATTCCTTTTGTAGCCATGCTTGGCTTTGGCTCCAAAAATAAAATCTGCAACAGCAAAAAAAATCTGCGTTTTCGCAACATGGGTCCTCAGCCATAGGATGATGTTTACTTCTTCCACCATGGAAGGAACTGTGCTCCACCAGGACTTGTTTCAAAAGAAACCAACTTTATTAAACAAACTTGGAAACAAGTTCTGGTGGAACATGGTTCCTTTCATCACAACCCTAGACACAGGTTATTGGTCCGTCCAGTTCATCTTTCAACACCCTTGGGTTTCAAGGTTACAGATGCTGTGATCCACTCAGAGAGAAACCCTCTGTAAAATAGGTTCCAGTGTCTATCCACGGTGGTTGTGACTGGATCACAACCCTACAAGGTGACAGGTATTCCTATACCTACACGTTTGTTCTTCTACAGTATATACAATTGGGTGTTATACTATGTACTGCTCGGCGCTGTATCTGTGTTTTATTTGAGCAAGATGGCTCAATGACAGGTCAGCCAGAACATTTACTTCACCTCTGCGTTCTCCAAGGAAAGATGCCAACTTACATTTACCACGGCATACTTTTTCAGCCCCTTTGATACACCCAATATGGTACCTCCTTATGCCCCTTTTACTATATATGCCCCAATACAGTATGATATCTCATTATAGCCCATTACAGAATAATGTCCCCTTATTCCTGTATTACAGTATAATGCCCCTTTTTGCCTTTGCAACAAGAGGAATCAGTGGAAACAGTTGCAGCTTTCTGTCCTGCTTGGAGCAGCTTTAAAAAAGCTAAGTATAAAGTGAGTGTGTGAGCTTGCGAGTGGGTTTGTTCCTAAGTGTGGTTTGGTCTAAGTGTGACTTAAGATTAAGTGACTTTAGATTCAGGGACTTTACAAGGAAAACCCTTTCACTCTTTATTTGAATTTGTTTTGCTGTAATATTCCCCATCAGGTAAAATGAGCTCCATATTTACCAATGTTGTCCAGTGTGCATCTTGCAACATGTATGCTCTGCTTGAGCAGCCGTTTGAGGGGGCATAATGTTGTGAAAGATACAAGCACGTTGCACATTTGGAAGCCCAGATCATGGATCTAAATGAGCAAATTGCAACATTGAGATCCATTGATAACTTGAAAAGGAGTTTGTAGCTCAAAGAGCAGCAACTCGCTGGGGCAAGTGCAGAGGGGGATGGTAGCATGGAGGTGCAGGAACTTGAGGCAGTTATCTGGTTGACAGTTAGAAAGTAGCAGGGTAGAGGGAAGAGTGCCAGGGAGGTTAGTCCTGAACTGTACACCCCAACAAATTTGCTAAATTGGCAGAGGAGGGGGATGTTAGTACAGGGTTAACACAACTGCAGCATGACACTTCCTCTGAAAGCCAGGGGAATATCTGCTCCAGTAAGAAGGGGGATAGGAGCGCAGAGAAGACTAGACAGGTGCTGGTAGTGGGAGATTCAATTATTAGGGGACCAGGATTGTTGTTTGGTGTGTTGCCTTCCTGGCACTCAAGTTCGATACATCACGGATCGGGTTGACAGATTACTGGGTGGGGCTGGTGTGGATCCAGTGGTCATGGTGCACGTTGGCAGAAATGACAAAGTTAGCGGTAGGTGGAAGGTCTTTAAAAATGATTTCAGGGATTTAGGGAGCAAGTTGAAGGCAAGGACCTCCAGGGTAGTATTCTCAGAAATACTGCCTGTTCTACGAGCCCCACAGGAAAGGCAGTGGGAGATTAGGGAGGTGAACAAGTGGCTCAAGAGTTGGTGTAGGAAGGAGGGTTTTGGGTTCCTGGAGAGCTGGGTCGACTTTGCTGTGGGCTATAGGTTCTATGATAGGAATGGGCTGCATCTCAATGGGGAGGGTGCAGCTGTGCTTGGGAGAAGATGGCTAGACGGTTGCAGGAGTGCTAAAACTAGGTACTGAGGGGGAGGGTAACGGATGTAGAGGGCAAGATAGTGTTGAAATGGAAATATACTGTAACTGGGGGTGGAGCGGGGGGTGGGGTTAGAGCAGTCAGTAGGCAGTGGAAGAGTAGGGAAGATAAATCTATGAAATGTATGTATACGAATGCCCGAAGTCTTACTAACAAGATGGAGGAACTAGAAGTGATGATGTTGGAAGAAAATTACGACATGGTGGGGGTAAGTGAGACATGGCTGGACTCTAGCTATGACTGGGCTGTAAATATACAAGGGTACAGTATGTTTAGAAATGAGCGTACAAATAAGAAAGGGGGAGGGATTTGCTTATACGTAAAATCCTGCCTTAAGCCAGTCCTGCGTGAGGACATCTGGGAGGAAAATTAATATGTAGAGTCCTTATGGGTGGAAATTATGGGAGGAACAAAAAATAATAAAATACTGATAGGGGTTTGTTATAAATCTCCAAATATAATGGAAGAAGCTGAAAATATACTAATAAAACAAATAGATGAGGCCGCAAAGCATAATAAAGTCATTATTATGGGGGATTTCAACTACCCAGATATCAACTGGGAGGCAGAAACCTGCAGATCCAACAAAGGGAACAGGTTCTTGTCAGTAATAAAAAGCAATTACATATCACAACTAGTGCAGGACTCAACAAGAGGCAAGGCACGACTAGACCTAATTTTAACAAATGAACCTGACACACTGTCAAAAGTGGAGGTTGGTGTACATCTGGGTAATAGTGATCATAACTAGAGATGAGCGAACAGTGTTCTATCGAACACATGTTCGATCGGATATCAGGGTGTTCGCCATGTTCGAATCGAATCGAACACCACGTGGTAAAGTGCGCCAAAATTAGATTCCCCTCCCACCTTCCCTGGCGCCTTTTTTGCACCAATAACAGCGCAGGGGAGGTGGGACAGGAACTACGACACCGGGGGCATTGAAAAAAATTGGAAAAAGTCATTGGCTGCCGAAATCAGGTGACCTCCATTTTAGACGAATAGTGGATTTCAAATCCGGGTCATATGAGAATGTGAACTTTGTGACTATGAGACAGGGATAGCTGTACAGGCAGGGATAGCTAGGGATAACCTTTATTTAGGGGGGAATGTTATTAAAAATAACTTTTTGGGGCTCTATCGGGTGTGTAATTGTGATTTTTGTGAGATAAACTTTTTCCCATAGGGATGCATTGGCCAGCGCTGATTGGCCGAATTCCGTACTCTGGCCAATCAGTGCTGGCCAATGCATTCTATTAGCTTGATGAAGCAGAGTGTGCACAAGGGTTCAAGCGCACCCTCGGCTCTGATGTAGGAGAGCCGAGGGTGCACTTGAACCCTTGTGCACCCTCAGCTCTGCTACATCAGAGCCGAGGGTGCGCTTGAACCCTTGTGCACACTCTGCTTCATCAAGCTAATAGAATGCATTGGCCAGCGCTGATTGGCCAATGTATTCTATTAGCCTGATGAAGTAGAGCTGAATGTGTGTGCTAAGCACACACATTCAGCTCTACTTCATCGGGCTAATAGAATGCATTGGCCAGCGCTGATTGGCCAGAGTACGGAACTCGACCAATCAGCGCTGGCTCTGCTGGAGGAGGCGGAGTCTAAGATCGCTCCACACCAGTCTCCATTCAGGTCCGACCTTAGACTCCGCCTCCTCCGGCAGAGCCAGCGCTGATTGGCCGAAGGCTGGCCAATGCATTCCTATGCGAATGCAGAGACTTAGCAGTGCTTAATCAGTTTTGCTCAACTACACATCTGATGCACACTCGGCACTGCTACATCAGATGTAGCAATCTGATGTAGCAGAGCCGAGGGTGCACTAGAACCCCTGTGCAAACTCAGTTCACGCTAATAGAATGCATTGGCCACACACATTCAGCTCTACTTCATCAGGCTAATAGAATACATTGGCCAATCAGCGCTGGCCAATGCATTCTATTAGCTTGATGAAGCAGAGTGTGCACAAGGGTTCAAGCGCACCCTCGGCTCTGATGTAGCAGAGCTGAGGGTGCACAAGGGTTCAAGTGCACCCTCGGCTCTCCTACATCAGAGCCGAGGGTGCGCTTGAACCCTTGTGCAGCCTCGGCTCTGCTACATCAGAGCCGAGGGTGCGCTTGAACCCTTGTGCACACTCTGCTTCATCAAGCTAATAGAATGCATTGGCCAGCACTGATTGGCCAGAGTACGGAATTCGGCCAATCAGCGCTGGCCAATGCATTCTATTAGCCCGATGAAGTAGAGCTGAATGTGTGTGCTAAGCACACACATTCAGCACTGCTTCATCACGCCAATACAATGCATTAGCCAGTGCTGATTGGCCAGAGTACGGAATTCGGCCAATCAGCGCTGGCTCTGCTGGAGGAGGCGGAGTCTAAGATCGCTCCACACCAGTCTCCATTCAGGTCCGACCTTAGACTCCGCCTCCTCCAGCAGAGCCAGCGCTGATTGGCCGAATTCCGTACTCTGGCCAATCAGCACTGGCTAATGCATTGTATTGGCGTGATGAAGCAGTGCTGAATGTGTGTGCTTAGCACACACATTCAGCTCTACTTCATCGGGCTAATAGAATGCATTGGCCAGCGCTGATTGGCCGAATTCCGTACTCTGGCCAATCAGCACTGGCTAATGCATTGTATTGGCGTGATGAAGCAGTGCTGAATGTGTGTGCTTAGCACACACATTCAGCTCTACTTCATCGGGCTAATAGAATGCATTGGCCAATCAGCGCTGGCCAATGCATTCTATTAGCGTGAACTGAGTTTGCACAGGGGTTCTAGTGCACCCTCGGCTCTGCTACATCAGATTGCTACATCTGATGTAGCAGTGCCGAGTGTGCATCAGATGTGTAGTTGAGCAAAACTGACTCAGCACTGCTAAGTCTGCATTCGCATAGGAATGCATTGGCCAGCCTTCGGCCAATCAGCGCTGGCTCTGCCGGAGGAGGCGGAGTCTAAGGTCGGACCTGAATGGAGACTGGTGTGGAGCGATCTTAGACTCCGCCTCCTCCAGCAGAGCCAGCGCTGATTGGTCGAGTTCCGTACTCTGGCCAATCAGCACTGGCCAATGCATTTCTATGGGGAAAAGTTAGCTTGCGAAAATCGCAAACTGACAGGGATTTCCATGAAATAAAGTGACTTTTATGCCCCCAGACATGCTTCCCCTGCTGTCCCAGTGTCATTCCAGGGTGTTGGTATCATTTCCTGGGGTGTCATAGTGGACTTGGTGACCCTCCAGACACGAATTTGGGCTTCCCCCTTAACGAGTTTATGTTCCCCATAGACTATAATGGGGTTCGAAACCCATTCGAACACTCAAACAGTGAGCGGCTGTTCGAATCGAATTTCGAACCTCGAACATTTTAGTGTTCGCTCATCTCTAATCATAACATAATAAGTTTTCTTGTACACATTAAGAAGATGTTCATTAGAGGGGGTACAAAAACACTAAACTTCAGGAAGGCAAATTTTAACCAGCTGAGAGAGGAGCTTAGCAGCATAAACTGGGACATTGTCATCAACGTGACTGGAACACAAACTAAATGGAACATCTTCAAAAATATACTAAATAAGAGCACTGGAAAACACATACCCTATGGGAATAAGCGGGCCAGAAATCATAGAAAACCAATATGGCTAACTAAAACGGTACAGAATGCAATGAGGGATAAAAAGGAAGCATTTAAAGTACTAAAACAAGAGAGTAGCGACACAGCATTAAAAAACTATAAGGAGAAAAATAAATTGTGCAAAAGAAAAAAAAAAGGAGGCGAAGATTGAGGCTGAGAGAAAAATTGCCAAGGAAAGTAAAAGTAATCCAAAATTATTCTTCAATTACATAAATAATAAGAAAATAAATACTGACAATGTGGGCACTCTCAAAAATAGTAATGGTGTAATGGTGGAGGAGGATGAGGAAAAAGCACAAGTATTAAATGCTTTCTTCTCTACAGTGTTTACACAAGAAAATCCATTGGCCAACATCAAGATTAGGGGTAATGTTAACTCTCAATTAAATGTCACCTGCTTAACCCAGGAAGAAGTGCGGCGCCGCCTGTAAAACACTAAAATAGAGAAATCGCCCGGTCCAGATGGAATACACCCCCGAGTTCTGAGGGAATTAAGCATGGTCATAGATAGACCCTTGTATCTAATATTTAAAGATTCAGTACTGACTGGGTCTGTTCCACAGGATTGGCGAATAGCAAATGTGGTGCCAATTTTCAAAAAGGGGTGTAAAAGTGAACCTAGAAACTATAGGCCAATAAGTTTAACTTCTGTGGTGGGAAAAATATTTGAGGGCTTTCTAAGAGATGCCATCCTGGAGTATCTAAATGTAAATAATCTTATAACACCAAATCAGCATGGGTTTATGAGGAATCGGTCCTGTCAGACTAATCTGATCAGCTTCTATGAGGAGGTCAGTTCAAGACTGGACATGGATAATGCAGTGGACGTGGTGTATCTGGACATGGTTAATGCAGTAGACGTGGTGTACCTGGACTTTTGAAAGGCTTTTGATACTGTTCCACATAATCGGTTGGTATGCAAAATGAGAATGTTGGGACTGGGGGAAAATATATGCATTTGGGTTAACAACTGGCTTACTGATAGGAAACAGAGGGTACTTGTAAATGGTAAATATTCAGACTGGGTCACAGTCACCAATGGAGTCCCACAAGGGTCAGTACTAGGTCCTCTCTTGTTTAATATCTTTATTAATGACCTGGTAGAGGGTTTACAAAACAGGGTGTCCATATTTGCAGATGAGACAAAACTTTGTAAGGTAATCAATTATGAGGCGGATAGTAGAATATTACAAGGGGATCTAAGGAAGCTGGAAGCATGGGCGGAGACTTCGCAAATGAAGTTTAATGTTGACAAATGTAAGGTAATGCACTTTGGGTGACGTAATAAAATGTATGACTATGTACTTAAAAGTAAATTACTGAATAAGAATGCCAATGAAAAAGACTTAGGGATTTTGGTGGACAGTGTCAGGCAGCTGCTGCCAAGGCAAATAAAATTATGGGATGCATCAAAAGAGGTATAGATTCTCATGACAAGGACATAGTTATGCCTCTATACAAATCACTGGTACGGCCACACTTAGGATATTGTGCGCAATTTTGGGCCCCGATATACAAGAAAGACATAAGTGAGCTGGATGGGTGGATTGGAGTATAATGATAGATTAACAAACATGGGGTTATTCAGTTTAGAGAATAAATGTCTACCGGGAGATCTAATAACAATGTACAAATACATGAAGGGACAATACAAAAATCTTTCTAAGGATCTTTTTTACTCCTAGGCCAGTGACAGTGACAAGGGGACAACCACTACATCTGGAGGAGAAAAAGTTTCAACAGTAACATAGAAGGGTGTTCTTCACAGTATGAACAGTGAGGCTCTGGAACTCTCTGCCCCAGGAAGTGGTGATGGCGGATTCATTATACAAGTTCAAAGAGGGCCTGGATGCCTTTCTTGAAGAGAAAAATATAACAGGTTATGGACTCTAGATTTTAAGGACACATTGATCCAGGGTTTTTATACTGACTGCCAGATTGGAGTTGGGAAGGAATTTTTTTCCCTTGAAATGGGGCAATTGGCATAAGCCTCACACATATAGGAACTTGCGTGCTATTGACACCCAGCACCTCTCAGATACTCTACAGTCCTCCCTGTCCCCCATCTCTTCAATCTCCTGTCCCAATCTGGCCACCAGTCACTATAATGAAACCCTCAAAAATGCATTGGATGAGGTTGCTCCCCCCTCCACTCGTAAAGTCCCACATAGGAGGCAGCAGCCCTGGCACACGCCACAGACACAATTTCTTCAGCGGTGCTCTAGGTGTGCCGAACGTCTCTGGAGAAAATCACGCTCACCTGCAGATTTCCTCCACTTCAAGTTTATGCTTAAAACATATAGCTCTGCCCTTTACCTCGCCAAACAAGACTATTTCACCGCCCTCATCTCTTCTCTCTCCAGCAACCCTAAAAGGCTTTTTGAAACCTTTCACTCCTTACTCACGCCCAAGGTGCAGATGCCATTCACAGACCTTAGTGCTGATGACCTGGCCATGTATTTCCATGATAAAATTGATAAGATCCGTCAGGAAATTACTGCCCAAGCCCCAGGTGGCATTGACTCCCACACCTACGATAGTACTGATCCCCTCACCAGCCGCACTTCAGACTGTCCATTCTCATCTTTTGAACCTGTCACAGAAGAGGAAGTCTCCCAGCTACTTTCTTCATCTCGCCCCACAACCTGCAGTAGTGACCCCTTCCCCTCACACCTTCTCCAATCTCTGTCCCCTGCTGTCACTACTTACCTTACTAAAATATTTAACCTCTCTCTCTCTTCTGGAATCTTCCCATCCTCCTTCAAGCATGCTGTTATAACCCCGCTACTGAAAAAACCCTCCTTGGACCCGTCCTGTGCTGCTAACTATCGACCCGTCTCTAACCTCCCCTTCATCTCTAAACTTTTGGAACGCCTGGTTTATTCTCGGTTAATCCGTTATCTCTCTGCTAACTCTCTGCTTGACCCATTACAATCTGGTTTCCGCGCTCTGCACTCTACTGAAACTGCTCTCACAAAAGTCTCTAATGATCTACTAAAGGCTAAATCCAATGGTGACTTCTCTCTTCTTATTCTTCTGGACCTCTCTGCAGCTTTTGATACTGTTGACCATCAACTTCTCCTCACTATGCTCCGCTCAGTCGGCCTCAATGACACTGCGCTCTCCTGGTTCTCCTCTTATCTCTCAGACCGCACTTTCAGTGTATCATTCGCGGGCTCTGTTTCCTCCCCTCTTTCCCTTGCTGTTGGGGTTCCTCAGGGCTCGGTCCTCGGCCCCCTGCTCTTTTCTCTCTACACAGCCCCCATTGGACAAACCATCGCCAGATTTGGCTTCAGGTACCATCTTTATGCTGATGACACCCAATTATACACATCTTCCCGTGACATCACCCCTGCACTCATACAGAACACCAGTGACTGTCTCTCTGCTGTCTCTAATATCATGTCCTCGCTCTATCTGAAACTAAATCTCTCTAAGACTGAACTACTACTGTTTCCACCATCTAACAGATCTGTCCCTGATATATCCATTGCAGTCTCAGGCCTTACTATAACTCCTAGGCAGCATGCCCGCTGCCTCGGGGTCATATTTGACGCAGACCTTTCCTTCACCCCTCATATTGAATCACTCGCACGTTCATGTCACCTCCACCTCAAAAACATCTCTAGAATACGCCCTTTCCTTACCAGAGATACACTAAAGACACTTATTGTCTCTCTGATTCATTCTCGCCTTGACTACTGTAACTCCTTACTAATCGGTCTTCCCCTCACTAAACTCTCTCCTCTACAATCTATTCTGAATGCAGCGGCCAGGCTCATCTATCAGGCTAGACGCTACAGCGAGGCCTCTGGTCTGTGCCAGTCACTACATTGGCTGCCTATTCATTATAGAATAAAATATAAAGTTATTACTCTCATCTACAAGGCTCTCCATAATGCCGCACCTCCCTACATTTCTTCCCTCATCTCTGTCTACCGCCCAACCCGTGTTCTCCGCTCACTCAATGATCTAACACTTACATCCTCTATTATCAGTACCTCCCACGCTCGTATATAAGACTTCTCCGGAGCTGCACCACTTCTCTGCAATGCTCTATCCCGGACAATCAGATTAACTCCCAACTTCTACAGTTTCAAACGCAAACTAAAGACGCATCTTTTCAGGCAAGCCTATCACAATTCCTAATGCACAAAATTGTCTGAACACTGTATAAGCAATGCCGCCCCTGCTACCTCTTGTGTCACCCCCTCTACCTCATAGATTGTAAGCTCTTTTGAGCAGGGCCCTCAGTCCCATTGTGTGAAATGACGTTCTTTGTTATGTATGTCTGTATCTGAACCCTATAAATTGTACAGTGCTGCGGAATATGTTGGCGCTATATAAATAAAATGTATTATTATTATTAAGCCTCATGGGGTTTTTTTGCCTTCCCCTGGATCAACACTGTGTTGGATTGTAGGGTTATAGGTTGGAATTGATGGACTAATGTCTTTATCCAACCTCATCTACTATGTAACTATTATAGTATAATGTCCCCTTTACAGCATAATGCCCCTTGTGACCCCCTTAGACATACTGAAATGCCCAAATTCAAAATGTACATAGTTATTTTGTATGTTTTATGATGTGTCTATATTGTAACATGCAGTGTATAGTTCATTCCCTTAAATGGACTGTACTGCTGTGAGTGAGATGAAGAATTTTGGTATGATGCTCAGTACTTTCAAGAAAGGAGGAGGAGACCTTGAGTCTTCTCTATTCCTTTGAGAAGTGAGGAAGTGCAGAGAGCAGTGAGACTCAGCTGTAGACCATCCAGCCTGCTTAGTACTGTGCACCATCCACAGACTGGAGAAAGGAAAATAATTCAAATTTGCTCATATAGCAAAGAAGTGTGCCCAGATTGGAATCTGAAGATAATAGAGCAAAGACCATGGTTAAGTTCATATCCACCATGACAAGATCAAGTACTACTCGTCCCAATTAGAGATGAGCGAGTAGTACTCGATCGAGTAGGTGTTCGATCGAATACTACGGTATTCGAGATACTCGTACTCGATCGAACACTACTAGCTGTTCGAAGTTTAAGGTTCGATGCAGAACCAGCGTTGATTGGCAGAATGCTATACATTCTGCCAATCAACGCTGGTTCTTCTCTTACCTTTAGAAGTCTTCTCCGTGCAGCATCCCCGCAGCGTCTTCCGGCTGGAATTCACTCTGCCTAGGCATCTGAATTTTGCGTACCCCTGAAACGAGCATTTCCCCCATAGACTATAATGGGGTTCAAAATCCGTTCGAACAGCCGAACAGTGTGCGGCTGTTCGAATCGGATTTTGAACCTCGGACATTTTAGTGTTCGCTCATCTCTAGTCCCAATCTCTTGGCCTCTCTCAAAGAGTTACTGTATTGACATCACTATCCTCTTAATCCCTGCTTTGTTCACATCAGTAACATTTGTAGTAGTGATGTACCTTCCTCCACAATGACACTGCTTATACTGGTCAGGCTGGGAGGACAGTGTGGAAGGTGAAAAAAGTATGGCCAAATGGGTGGCATGTGACCTGAGAGAAGTAGGAAGTTAATACACTAGAGATTCTGGTACTGATAAGAAAAGGGAAAGGGTGCGAATTGTATAAGGTTGTTAGGTATAAATATTCATTTCAGACAATGTTTACACTATTGAAAATAAATAGTCCTGGAAAACCCCTTTATGAGTTCTATTTTAGTCCACCATCAAGCTCCAGTAGTCTTATTTTTCAATATTAAATATATTGTATACTGTAAAAATATACACCTGCACATTGAGTCAGCTGTGTTCTTAAGAGGTGCATCTCAGACATTTTTTATGGAAGCATATTAAGGAAAACAAATTTTGGCTTAACTGTATCCCTCCTCCTTATTAAGCTAAATTTCACAAACACATCATTAAAATGGTTATTAATGTCTTTTTTTCCTAAAATAAATCTACATATGTAATCAACCACTTTCTATGCTTATGCTGTTAGCACCTGCAAAGCTATATTTATATTGGCATGTTTACTAGAATGAAGATGAAGAACCAAATAGCAATGCAATATTCCCTAGTGTAAGAGCTGCAATTTAGGTAAATGTGCAATAAGAAACTACTTTGAAACCGATGCACTCATAGATAAAATATGAATTAAAATATTGAGGTGTAAATCTGAAATGGACTTTGACTTATCATTTCTGTTTAATTTTTATACTTTACAAATTGCAAAAAAACTTCTTACAGATATAGAAAGGTTTAACTTTACACTGATATCATATAACACAACAAAAGCCATTGAAAGAGTTGAGTTTAAAGGAGTTGTCCAGGAAATACAGATTTTTGCCAGGAGGCCAGGAATCTGGAAATTAAAAAAAGAAATAAACATACTCACCTGTTCACAGTGCTGTGTCCTAGGCTGCTGTCCTGTCCACCAGCACCCAGGGCTTGTTCCAGTAGAGATCATTGCTACATGTGACTGCTGAGGGAAATCAGCGTCCTAAGCAAAGGATGTATCAGGTGAGATATGTTAGTGGCGTCCTAGGTCATTTCCTTAAGCCGCTGATTGGACTCAGCAATCACATGCTTTGAGGACTTCTGCTGGAACAAGCCCACAAACAGCGGTCTGGGACACTGCCAGCATTCTGATTTGTCCATCATAAACTGGTGGCCCTATGGGCAGGATCAAGTAGTTCCTTTTCCATTGGTGCCCCTCTGTAATATTTCTGTTGCAGCAAAGTGGTTATAAATGTTTGAAAGCATAAAATGTATTATGCAAATTAACCTAAGTAGTTATAGTAGGCAGGAGCAGCTTCACCCTGGTCATGTTGTCTGCTCCAAGTCATGATTGACATTTCCCTCACAGTGCACTCACTCCCTGACATCATATAGGCTGAAGTTACTCCCCTACTACTACTACTTATGTTAATTTGCATATGACTTTTTAGGCTTTCAGACATCTATTACTCCCCTTCGCTGCAAAAGAAAGATCACAGAGGGACAATGGAAAGGTAAGCACATGATCCTGCACATAGTGGGGCCAAATTATGGTGAAGAAAAAACAACTAACACGTCCCCTTTAAACTTTGTGATAATATATACACTTTTTCTTCTGAGTTTAGAACTATATTTGCTCATAATAGATAATTCATACTTTTCCATACTTTTCCAACAAGCTTCCTAAAAACAGAAGACAAAAGGACTCTAAGTATTAGGTTGTGTTCTCCTTTTCTTTTTAAAAACGTTATGCTTATTTGTCATCCTTGTTGGTCTCTTTTTATTAGTTTGCATGTGTAACTGTTGAAGAGACGAGAGTATGTGTATTTGTGAGTGAGTGCTTAGCTAAAGTCAGTAGTGGTGGCAGCAGCGTGTATTTGGAGAACATGGATCTTTTTGGGGTGCTAGGATTGTTCGTATGTCATACGTCCAACAATGAAGGAAGTGCCTACAGAGTCTCAATCTTCTCCTTAATGCACAATGTCCCTAGCTCTTAACTTAGCTGATTTGTTAGCGATTCTGGTTTTAGAATATTCTTTTATTGGTGGATTAGTAAGCGTTATGTTTTATGTGAGGACAAATTATTTAGTATAGGTGAAAACATGGCTTTCCTTTACTATTAACAATTTGTTGGTATTTACTCAAACACTATAATGCCTCTTTAGTGGTCCCCGCACAGTGTAATGCCCAATGTCCCAACACTGTATTGCGCCACCAAAATAGAAAATAAAATAATACTCACAAAGCCCTTATCCCACAGAGCTATATCCTAGGGTCGGTGCTGTTACTGCCATCGTGCAATGTGCATATAGAGTTAAAATCAGGACACAAGGCTCTGAACAGCATACAAAATCATACTGCTCAAAAGTCTGCTCTGCTGGATCTGGGATGGCTGGGAGGTACAGTATTTGTGGAGCCGAATGCCAATAGCCCTCTAGACCACTATAATTTTCATATATCATGAAGACACTGATACAATTGAAAGCAGAACTTCTTTGGAGATCCAGGTGTGACCCCTTCCCCCTCTGAGCCTAGCTGTGATTACCATTAGAGATGAGCGAACAGTGTTGTATCGAACTCATGTTCGATCGGATATTAGGCTGTTCGGCATGTTCGAATCGAATCGAACACCGCGTGGTAAAGTGCGCCATTACTCGATTCCCCTCCCACCTTCCCTGGCGCCTTTTTTGCTCCAATAACAGCGCAGGGTAGGTGGGACAGGAACTACAACACCGGTGACATTGAAAAAAGTAGGCAAAACCCATTGGCTGCCGAAAACATGTGACCTCTAATTTAAAAGAACAGCGACGCCCAGCTTCGCGTAATTCTGAGCTTGCAATTCACCGAGGACGGAGGTTTCCGTCCAGTTAGCTAGGGCTTAGATTCTGGGTAGGCAGGGACAGGCTAGGATAAGAAGGAGAAGACAACCACAACAGCTCTTGTAAGAGCTAAATTCCAGGGAGAAGCTTGTCAGTGTAACGTGGCACTGACGGGCTCAATCGCCGCAACCCAGCTTTCCCAGGATCCTGAATGGAATACACTGTCAGTGTATTCCCGTATACCCGATATATACCCCCGATACCCGTTCCAACGGTGTGCCCCCCCACCTTCACCCCAGAAATACCCTGCAAGTCCCCTAGCAATAGAATTGGGGCTATATACACCCACTATTTTTGCTACTGCCATATAGTGCCATTGTCTGACTGGGAATTCAAAGAATATATTGGGGTTACATGCACCCACAATTTTTGCTACTGGTATATAGTGCCATTGTCTGACTGGGAATTCAAAGAATATATTGGGGTTACAAATACCCTCATTTCTTGCTACTGGTATATAGTGCCTTTGTCTGACTGGGAATTCAAAGAATATATTGGGGTTATAAATACCCTCATTTCTTGCTACTGGTATATAGTGCCATTGTCTGACTGGGAATTCAAAGAATATATTGGGGTTACAAATACCCTCATTTCTTGCTACTGCCATATAGTGCCAGCTTCTGACTGGTAATTCAAAGAATATATTGGGGTTACGTGCACCCACAATTTTTGCTACTGGTATATAGTGCCATTGTCTGACTGGGAATTCAAAGAATATATTGGGGTTACAAATACCCTCATTTCTTGCTACTGCCATATAGTGCCAGTTTCTGACTGGTAATTCAAAGAATATATTGGGGTTATAAATACCCTCATTTCTTGCTACTGCCATATAGTGCCAGTTTCTGACTGGGAATTCAAAGAATATATTGGGGTTATAAATACCCTCATTTCTTGCTACTGGTATATAGTGCCATTGTCTGACTGGTAATTCAAAGAATATATTGGGGTTACGTGCACCCACAATTTTTGCTACTGGTATATAGTGCCATTGTCTGACTGGGAATTCAAAGAATATATTGGGGTTACAAATACCCTCATTTCTTGCTACTGCCATATAGTGCCAGTTTCTGACTGGTAATTCAAAGAATATATTGGGGTTACGTGCACCCACAATTTTTGCTACTGGTATATAGTGCCATTGTCTGACTGGGAATTCAAAGAATATATTGGGGTTACAAATACCCTCATTTCTTGCTACTGCCATATAGTGCCATTGTCTGACTGGGAATTCAAAGAATATATTGGGGTTATAAATACCCAAATTTCTTGCTACTGGTATATAGTGCCATTGTCTGACTGGGAATTCAAAGAATATATTGGGGTTACAAATACCCTCATTTCTTGCTACTGGTATATAGTGCCATTGTCTGACTGGGAATTCAAAGAATATATTGGGGTTATAAATACCCTCATTTCTTGCTACTGGTATATAGTGCCATTGTCTGACTGGGAATTCAAAGAATATATTGGGGTTACAAATACCCTCATTTCTTGCTACTGGTATATAGTGCCATTGTCTGACTGGGAATTCAAAGAATATATTGGGGTTACAATTACCCTCATTTCTTGCTACTGCCATATAGTGCCAGTTTCTGACTGGTAATTCAAAGAATATATTGGGGTTACGTGCACCCACAATTTTTGCTACTGGTATATAGTGCCATTGTCTGACTGGGAATTCAAAGAATATATTGGGGTTACAAATACCCTCATTTCTTGCTACTGCCATATAGTGCCAGTTTCTGACTGGTAGATCAAAGAATATATTGGGGTTACGTGCACCCACAATTTTTGCTACTGATATATAGTGCCATTGTCTGACTGGGAATTCAAAGAATATATTGGGATTACAAATACCCTCATTTCTTGCTACTGCCATATAGTGCCAGTTTCTGACTGGTAATTCAAAGAATATATTGGGGTTATAAATACCCTCATTTCTTGCTACTGCCATATAGTGCCAGTTTCTGACTGGTAATTCAAAGAATATATTGGGGTTACGTGCACCCACAATTTTTGCTACTGGTATATAGTGCCATTGTCTGACTGGGAATTCAAAGAATATATTGGGGTTACAAATACCCTCATTTCTTGCTACTGCCATATAGTGCCAGTTTGTGACTGGTAATTCAAAGAATATATTGGGGTTATAAATACCATCATTTCTTGCTACTGCCATATAGTGCCAGTTTCTGACTGGGAATTCAAAGAATATATTGGGGTTATAAATACCCTCATTTCTTGCTACTGGTATATAGTGCCATTGTCTGACTGGTAATTCAAAGAATATATTGGGGTTACGTGCACCCACAATTTTTGCTACTGGTATATAGTGCCATTGTCTGACTGGGAATTCAAAGAATATATTGGGGTTACAAATACCCTCATTTCTTGCTACTGCCATATAGTGCCATTGTCTGACTGGGAATTCAAAGAATATATTGGGGTTATAAATACCCAAATTTCTTGCTACTGGTATATAGTGCCATTGTCTGACTGGGAATTCAAAGAATATATTGGGGTTACAAATACCCTCATTTCTTGCTACTGGTATATAGTGCCATTGTCTGACTGGGAATTCAAAGAATATATTGGGGTTATAAATACCCTCATTTCTTGCTACTGGTATATAGTGCCATTGTCTGACTGGGAATTCAAAGAATATATTGGGGTTACAAATACCCTCATTTCTTGCTACTGGTATATAGTGCCATTGTCTGACTGGGAATTCAAAGAATATATTGGGGTTACAATTACCCTCATTTCTTGCTACTGCCATATAGTGCCAGTTTCTGACTGGTAATTCAAAGAATATATTGGGGTTACGTGCACCCACAATTTTTGCTACTGGTATATAGTGCCATTGTCTGACTGGGAATTCAAAGAATATATTGGGGTTACAAATACCCTCATTTCTTGCTACTGCCATATAGTGCCAGTTTCTGACTGGTAATTCAAAGAATATATTGGGGTTACGTGCACCCACAATTTTTGCTACTGATATATAGTGCCATTGTCTGACTGGGAATTCAAAGAATATATTGGGATTACAAATACCCTCATTTCTTGCTACTGCCATATAGTGCCAGTTTCTGACTGGTAATTCAAAGAATATATTGGGGTTATAAATACCCTCATTTCTTGCTACTGCCATATAGTGCCAGTTTCTGACTGGGAATTCAAAGAATATATTGGGATTATAAATACCCTGATTTCTTGCTACTAGTATATAGTGCCATTGTCTGACTGGGAATTCAAAGAATATATTGGGGTTATAAATACCCTCATTTCTTGCTACTGGTATATAGTGCCATTGTCTGACTGGGAATTCAAAGAATATATTGGGGTTACAAATACCCTCATTTCTTGCTACTGCCATATAGTGCCAGTTTCTGACTGGTAATTCAAAGAATATATTGGGGTTATGTGCACCCACAATTTTTGCTACTGGTATATAGTGCCATTGTCTGACTGGGAATTCAAAGAATATATTGGGGTTACAAATACCCTCATTTCTTGCTACTGCCATATAGTGCCAGTTTCTGACTGGTAATTCAAAGAATATATTGGGGTTACGTGCACCCACAATTTTTGCTACTGGTATATAGTGCCATTGTCTGACTGGGAATTCAAAGAATATATTGGGGTTACAAATACCCTCATTTCTTGCTACTGCCATATATTGCCAGTTTCTGACTGGTAATTCAAAGAATATATTGGGGTTATAAATACCCTCATTTCTTGCTACTGCCATATAGTGCCAGTTTCTGACTGGGAATTCAAAGAATATATTGGGGTTATAAATACCCTCATTTCTTGCTACTGCCATATAGTGCCAGTTTCTGATTGGCAATTCAAAGAATATATTGGGGTTATAAGTACCCAAATTTCTTGCTACTGGTATATAGTGCCATTGTCTGACTGGGAATTCAAAGAATATATTGGGGTTACAAATACCCTCATTTCTTGCTACTGGTATATAGTGCCATTGTCTGACTGGGAATTCAAAGAATATATTGGGGTTATAAATACCCTCATTTCTTGCTACTGGTATATAGTGCCATTGTCTGACTGGGAATTCAAAGAATATATTGGGGTTACAAATACCCTCATTTCTTGCTACTGCTATATAGTGCCAGTTTCTGACTGGTAATTCAAATAATATATTGGGGTTATAAATACCCTCATTTCTTGCTACTGCCATATAGTGCCAGTTTCTGACTGGGAATTCAAAGAATATATTGGGGTTATAAATACCCTCATTTCTTGCTACTGGTATATAGTGCCATTGTCTGACTGGGAATTCAAAGAATATATTGGGTTTATAAATACCCTCATTTCTTGCTACTGGTATATAGTGCCATTGTCTGACTGGGAATTCAAAGAATATATTGGGGTTACAAATACCCTCATTTCTTGCTACTGCCATATAGTGCCAGTTTCTGACTGGTAATTCAAAGAATATATTGGGGTTACGTGCACCCACAATTTTTGCTACTGGTATATAGTGCCATTGTCTGACTGGGAATTCAAAGAATATATTGGGGTTACAAATACCCTCATTTCTTGCTACTGCCATATAGTGCCATTGTCTGACTGGGAATTCAAAGAATGTGTTGGGGTTATAAATACCCAAATTTCTTGCTACTGGTATATAGTGCCATTGTGTGACTGGGAATTCAAAGAATATATTGGGGTTATAAATACCCTCATTTCTTGCTACTGGTATATAGTGCCATTGTCTGACTGGGAATTCAAAGAATATATTGGGGTTATAAATACCCAAATTTCTTGCTACTGGTATATAGTGCCATTGTCTGACTGGGAATTCAAAGAATATATTGGGGTTACAAATACCCTCATTTCTTGCTACTGGTATATAGTGCCATTGTCTGACTGGGAATTCAAAGAATATATTGGGGTTATAAATACCCTCATTTCTTGCTACTGGTATATAGTGCGATTGTCTGACTGGGAATTCAAAGAATATATTGGGGTTACAAATACCCTCATTTCTTGCTACTGCCATATAATGCCAGTTTCTGACTGGTAATTCAAAGAATATATTGGGGTTACGTGCACCCACAATTTTTGCTACTGGTATATAGTGCCATTGTCTGACTGGGAATTCAAAGAATATATTGGGGTTATAAATACCCTCATTTCTTGCTACTGGTATATAGTGCCATTGTCTGACTGGGAATTCAAAGAATATATTGGGGTTACAAATACCCTCATTTCTTGCTACTGCCATATAGTGCCAGTTTCTGACTGGTAATTCAAACAATATATTGGGGTTACGTGCACCCACAATTTTTGCTACTGGTATATAGTGCCATTGTCTGACTGGGAATTCAAAGAATATATTGGGGTTACAAATACCCTCATTTCTTGCTACTGCCATATAGTGCCATTGTCTGACTGGGAATTCAAAGAATATATTGGGGTTATAAATACCCTCATTTCTTGCTACCGGTATATAGTGCCATTGTCTGACTGGGAATTCAAAGAATATATTGGGGTTACAAATACCCTCATTTCTTGCTACTGCCATATAGTGCCAGTTTCTGACTGGTAATTCAAAGAATATATTGGGGTTACGTGCACCCACAATTTTTGCTACTGGTATATAGTGCCATTGTCTGACTGGGAATTCAAAGAATATATTGGGGTTACAAATACCCTCATTTCTTGCTACTGCCATATAGTGCCATTGTCTGACTGGGAATTCAAAGAATATGTTGGGGTTATAAATACCCAAATTTCTTGCTACTGGTATATAGTGCCATTGTCTGACTGGGAATTCAAAGAATATATTGGGGTTATAAATACCCTCATTTCTTGCTACTGGTATATAGTGCCATTGTCTGACTGGGAATTCAAAGAATATATTGGGGTTATAAATACCCAAATTTCTTGCTACTGGTATATAGTGCCATTGTCTGACTGGGAATTCAAAGAATATATTGGGGTTACAAATACCCTCATTTCTTGCTACTGATATATAGTGCCATTGTCTGACTGGGAATTCAAAGAATATATTGGGGTTATAAATACCCTCATTTCTTGCTACTGGTATATAGTGCGATTGTCTGACTGGGAATTCAAAGAATATATTGGGGTTACAAATACCCTCATTTCTTGCTACTGCCATATAATGCCAGTTTCTGACTGGTAATTCAAAGAATATATTGGGGTTACGTGCACCCACAATTTTTGCTACTGGTATATAGTGCCATTGTCTGACTGGGAATTCAAAGAATATATTGGGGTTATAAATACCCTCATTTCTTGCTACTGGTATATAGTGCCATTGTCTGACTGGGAATTCAAAGAATATATTGGAGTTACAAATACCCTCATTTCTTGCTACTGCCATATAGTGCCAGTTTCTGACTGGTAATTCAAAGAATATATTGGGGTTACGTGCACCCACAATTTTTGCTACTGGTATATAGTGCCATTGTCTGACTGGGAATTCAAAGAATATATTGGGGTTACAAATACCCTCATTTCTTGCTACTGCCATATAGTGCCATTGTCTGACTGGGAATTCAAAGAATATATTGGGGTTATAAATACCCTCATTTCTTGCTACTGGTATATAGTGCCATTGTCTGACTGGGAATTCAAAGAATATATTGGGGTTACAAATACCCTCATTTCTTGCTACTGCCATATAGTGCCAGTTTCTGACTGGTAATTCAAAGAATATATTGGGGTTATGTGCACCCACAATTTTTGCTATTGGTATATAGTGCCATTGTCTGACTGGGAATTCAAAGAATATATTGGGGTTACAAATACCCTCAATTCTTGCTACTGGTATATAGTGCCATTGTCTGACTGGGAATTCAAAGAATATATTGGGGTTATAAATACCCTCATTTCTTGCTACTGGTATATAGTGCCATTGTCTGACTGGGAATTCAAAGAATATATTGGGGTTACAATTACCCTCATTTCTTGCTACTGCCATATAGTGCCAGTTTCTGACTGGTAATTCAAAGAATATATTGGGGTTACGTGCACCCACAATTTTTGCTACTGGTATATAGTGCCATTGTCTGACTGGGAATTCAAAGAATATATTGGGGTTACAAATACCCTCATTTCTTGCTACTGCCATATAGTGCCAGTTTCAGACTGGTAATTCAAAGAATATATTGGGGTTATAAATACCCTCATTTCTTGCTACTGCCATATAGTGCCAGTTTCTGACTGGGAATTCAAAGAATATATTGGGATTATAAATACCCTCATTTCTTGCTACTAGTATATAGTGCCATTGTCTGACTGGGAATTCAAATCAAATCAAATCAAAAAATGCTTTATTGGCACGTCCGAATAGGTATTTGGCATTGCCAAAGCTAGTAAAGTGGGTGGGTGGGGGGGGGGGAGTTGGGTTGGGTGGGTGGTGGGTGGGTGGTGGGTATGGGGGGGGGGGTTCGGTTATAACAGTCCATGGAGTCTCATCTTCCTCTTCGTTGGTGACTGCTATATGGGGAGGTGGGGGTGGGTGGGGGTGGGGGTGGGTGGGGCGGGTGTATTGGGATAAATATAACAGTCCATGGAGTCTCATCTTCCTCTGGTTTGGTGACAGCTGGACACGTATTGGGCAGCGATCTCCACAGTGGCCTCTTCTTCTCCCAGTAGGATGTAGAGTTTCCTCTTCTCGTCTGCAGATATGAAGTCTGGGATGTGGGCAGAGAGTCTTTGGTAGTAGACGGCCCTCATATCTGAGTATTTGGTGCAGTGTAGCAGGAAGTGGGTCTCGTCTTCTAGGACCCCCTGGTCACAGTGCTGGCACAGTCTCTTCTCCCGTGGCTTGTACGTCTGTCTGTATCGCCCCGTCTCTATCTCTAGGTTGTGGGCGCTCAGTCTGTATCGGCTCAGGGTCTGTCTGTGCTTGGGGTGGCGTATTCTCTCCAGGTAGGTGGCCATGGTGTAGTCCCTTTGTAGGGATTGGTACACGGTGAGTTTCTTGGAGTTATTTATTTCATTTCTCCATTCTTCAATGTACCGCTCTCTGTTTGCCTCTGTGGTCGCCTTTATTTCGGCCTTGGTTATTATCTGTTGGAGTTTTTGGTTTGGTGGTTGGCTGCTGTTTGGTTGTTGAATGTCTGGTTTGCTCAGGTGGCTTAGCCATGCTTGGTGGTGGTAGGAGTCAGGCTTGCTCCCCTGGATGTGTGCCTGGAAAGCTAGCGCCCTCTTCTGTATGGTGAGCCATAGGGGGAGTCTGCCTAGCTCTGCCCTGCAGGCTATGTTGGTGGTGTTGCGATGGACATGTAGCAGGTATTTGCAGAACTCCAGGTGGAAGTTCTCTGTTGGGCTGGAATCCCACTTTGACTGGTCTGGGTAGGTGGCTGGGCCCCAAACCTCACTGCCATAGAGAAGGATCGGGGAGATGACAGCGTCAAATATCTTCATCCAGACCCTCACCGGTGGTTTGAGGTGGTACAGTTGTCTTCTGATGGCGTAGAAGGTTCTGCAGGCTTTTGCTTTCAGGGTTTCTATTGCTGCTTTGAAGCTTCCTGATTGGCTGAGCTCCAGCCCCAGGTAGGTGTAGCTGTTGGTTTTCTCCAGTGTGGAGCCGTTCAGTGTGAATTGTGAGGTGGTGGAGGCTTTATTGTGGCCCTTCTTCTGAAATACCATGACTTTGGTCTTCTTCTGGTTGATGGGTAGGGCCCATGTGGTGCTGAATTTTTCCAGCACTGACAGGCTTTCTTGGAGGTCTTTCTCGGTGGGGGCCAGGAGTAGGAGGTCATCGGCGTATAGCAGGAACTTCACCTCTCGATTGTTCAGGGTGAGGCCTGGGGTTGGTGAGGCCTCCAGGGCTGTAGCCAGTTCATTGATATAGATGTTGAAGAGTGTTGGGCTCAGGCTACAGCCTTGTCTGACCCCTCGGGCCTGTTGGAAGTATGCGGTCCTTTTCCCATTCACCTTCACACTGCACTGGTTTCCGGTGTAGGAGCTCTTGATGACGTCGTACGTTCTTCCTCCTATTCCACTCTCTAGGAGTTTTAGAAGTAGGCCTGGGTGCCATACTGAATCAAACGCCTTCTTAAAGTCCACGAAGCAGGCGAATATCTTGCCTCTTCTGGTGTTGTGGACGTGCGTCTTGATGAGGCTGTGCAGGGTGTAGATATGGTCTGTGGTGCGGTGGTTTGGCATGAACCCTGCTTGGCTCTTGCTGAGGACCCCGTGTTGTGTGAGGAAGGTGAGGATTCTGTTATTGATGATGCTGTTGAACAGTTTCCCCAGCGTGCTGCTGACGCAGATCCCTCTGTAGTTGTTGGGGTCATATTGGTCCCCATTCTTGTAGATGGGGGTTATGAGCCCTTTGTTCCAGTCTTCGGGGAAGTGTCCAGCATTGAG